>NC_092645.1:14215336-14251546 GCF_039555335.1 Amphiura filiformis
AGATAACTTGGCATTCTGGATTCAGGATCTTTTTACCTGCTAGGGGGCTCAGCCCTTTTTCAGATTTATGCTAAAAATTTAGGGGGGCTTTATGGCTAAAATCGCTAAAAACGGCTGATTTTACATGATTTTTAACAAAGTGCAGGGGGCTTCAGCACCCAAAGCTCAAAGCCCCCTGGACACGTTACTGAAATCGTAAGTCACATACAAATACAACATAGTTTTGATGGGGAAGTAGTTAAAACTACTGGTCGAGGTAGTTGGATGATTTGACTACTTCCCGACGCGTCAGCACTTAACAACATGCACACAATAGTTGTAGCAGTTACATTAATGGAAGAAAGATAGATAACTTGGGCATTCTGATATTAGGTAGCCCGGAGGATGAGATTTGACCATCTTCCCTGACGCGTCAAAGCGGAGGAAGTAGTCAAATCATCCAACACCGAGGGACCAGTAGTTTTGACTACTTTCCCGATATAAAACATGTTGTATTTGTTTTACTATACCTCATAAATATTTTCACTATCACGGTAAAATCGTAAACAAAAGTCAAAACACACACCAGTCAACGTGCCGGCCGGCATGGTAAATAAGCTTATTATTTTGCTTACCTGATTTTATTGAAGGATTTCTGTTCAATCAATCTACATTTTGACCTATATTATTCGAATTTTCGAATTGTTTTTAACATTCCATAAATAAGATTTTGTTTCATAAAACGTCAAATTTGCGAGTTATTATCCATCGGCAATCTCGGCAAAATACCTTCAGCAGACGCCATTTTCACGAAAAACGCATATGCAGAATCGCCGTGTGTAGCATAATGTTACGTCAAAAGGAACGGTGACGCGTGGGGTCGATACACCGTGTGGTAGTAGGGTGCGGAAGTTGTTACTACTTCCCGCGTGCGCGTAATTGCACAGGCGCGGAAGTAGTCAAATATACCGCACTCGGACGCTGGCGTTATTAACCAATAAGATGTATGGATTACCTAATAAATATTTATGAGGTATAGTAATATCAGATAAAAATGTTTTGATGGATTGATGTTTTAGAATATTTTTACAGAAGACTAACCATTGCCTTCTGGTAATTCAATACAAAATGCTGTGATGTAGCTTTACAACATCCAGCGGTTCTAGTTGGTCCTACTCCATAGTTCTTATTTTTCCTGGATATGATTGTGTATATTTATTGAAGCTTGTCTGAAACCTATGGTATCATATATTTTTTTAATTTGAGCATTTTGTGAGTGACACTAATATCTTGAGAGATGCTGTCTTTTCACATTTACCTTTCTCGGCAAACGTGATATGTCTTCCTATATTTAGTTAACTGGTAGCATTTTCTTATATGTTGAATGGCACAAGAAAATGCCCATTCAGAAATTATCTGGCATATCCGTTCCTCATGGGCATTGCGGTACCTTTGTATAGTATGTAGTTATATTCAAATATCGCCACGTTCGTCCATAATAAACCCAGTTTGATAACCAACTAGTATCCTTTAGAATTATAGAGCACGATTACGAAATTTGGCAATTCCAAATTCTTACGCAGCATTTTCGTAGAAAGTTGATTCATTCGAATGATTGCAGACACGTTCATTCGGTGTTATTGAAATGAATATACAGAGGTCTCACCCTAACCCAAATGAAGTAATCATAAATGTATGCACTTAACAACATGCACACAATAGTTGTAACAGTTGTATTAATAGAAGGGATACCGATAAGATGAATAACTTGGCATTCTGGATACTAAATCGGTAAGTATCAGATAAAAATGTTTTGATGGATTGATGTTTGGGAATAAATTTTTACAGATGACTAACCATAAGGTCGGATGGCACGTGGTACATGAATATTGCATTTTGGTAATGCTGTGATGTAGCTTTACAACATCCAGTGGTACCAGACGGTCCTACTCCTAAGTATGGATATTTCTTACTTTGTTCTGGGTATGATTGTGTATATTTATTGAAACTTATCCGAAACATACATAGGTATCATAAATGTTTTGGCTTGGCTAATTGCAATAACAAAAAAAGATATATAAATTTGAAAACAAAAACAAGAAATTGTATTTTACGTGCATTAGAATAGGAAAATGTAGGAAATATTACAAGTTGTTTCAAATTGAAGATAAAAGTTCAAAGTAAATAAATAAATAAATAAATAAACAATAAACAAATAAATAAATAAATAAATAAACAAATAAATAAATCAATCAATAAATATTAATTACTTATATTCAAGTTTAAAATTTTATTGAACTAAAATAAATAAATGTGACTTAAATACACTTTTTTACCATTTGCATTTATAACGAAATCAAAATTTAAAAACTGTACATTCTATCGAGCTAAATGAATTGTCACGAATTTCACGATTCAAAATGTACACTAATAATCAGCACGACAAAAGATATATAAAGTAAAAAAATTTTGTCCCAATTGTATAATTTCACAAAGCACAATTTTATCTGAATATTCCTACGACTAAAAAAAACACTTTGTTTTAAAGAAATTGTAATATTTACATTACATTTTATCCATAATAGGCTAAAATTTGTAGAACAAAATATTTTTCAATTGCAGTTGTTTAAAAACCTTGACCCAAGAATTTCTTTAAAAGCGGCATAAATTCAATTAGAAGAATCGGTGTTAATATTGTTTTTTCTAATTTCAAAAAGATATATAAATAAAAAAATTGAAGATAAAATTCAAAAACAAGAAATAAATTAAATAAATAAATAAAGTTGTTTCAAATTGAAATAAAGTTCAAAGTAAATAAATAAATAAATAAATAAATAAAAATAAACAAATAAATAAATAAATAAATAAACAAATAAATCAATAAATCAATAAATATTAATTACTTAAATACACTTTTTTTCACCATTCAAGTTTAAAATTCAACAACTGTACAATTTACATTGCTCGAACTAAAATAAATAAATGTGACTTAAATACACTTTTTTACCATTTGCATTTCAGTGTCTCCTATAACGAAGATCAAAATTTAAAAACTGTACATTCTACATTGCTCGAGCTAAAATAGAATTGTCACGAATTTCACGATTCAAAATGTACACTAATGTAATCAGCACGACAGCAGCAATCACCTCATACACAAAGTAACAAAAGATTTTTTCTTACATTGTATAATTTCACAAAGCATCGCATGAATTTTATCTGAATATTCCTACGACTAATAAAAAACACTTTGTTTTTAAAGCTTCAGACATGTCATGTAATATTTGAACATTACATTTCTCATCCATAAAAGGCTAAAATTTGTAGAACAAAGTAATCATTTTTCAATTGCAGTATGTGTATTAAAAACCTTGACCCAAGAATTTCTTTAAAAGCGGCATAAATTCAATTACCCGTAGAATCGGTGTTATATATTGTATTCCTTTGACAAAATACATCAAGTCTTGGTATTGTCAGATTTCAATATTCTATTTTCAATAAACACGATAAACAAGTTACTCTGGATGAACAACGTTATACTATGATATCAATCATTCTCATTAATAAGGACACAGTTCGATAACCCCACTATGTCTGTACATTTACAAAATGACCTTCAATTGTGTTGGGTATAAAAACTCATACTCTACACCATAGAGGTCATATTTTGAGCTTTGATTGTTCAATTGCGGTTAATGGACTGCGCCCTTGGAATGTTTATCAGAACAGGAAATGGACACAATGTATAGAGTGATACAAAAAGCGGGATTAACATATTCTTCACTTCATGCAATTACTGTTTTGGTTAAAATATTATACTTGAATATTTAAAAGAGAAATATTTTTTGGCAAACACTAATTATTGTTTTATAACTGTATTAATACTTGTTTTAAAAAATGGCTGCTTTTCGAGAGAGATGATGTGAATGCTTTTTTTGTGGGGAGTGCGGATTGTATTAAAAAGTGGACCTTTTCCTCTTAATTCGCTTACATTCGAGAAGCGGAGACTTAAGGTCCTAAAAACTTGACTCTTCGGGCTAATTTGAACAAATTAACATGGACACGTGGTTTATTAATTACTTTTGCTTTATGATTTGGCACTTAGTGGGTACATTGTAATTTTTCGCTGAAGAGGACCTTTTTCTCAATTCGGAGGATGCTCAATTTTCTAAAAAGATGATATGATTAACAACCCATTGTAGAACAGAAATGGTTAGGCATGGATATGTGTAGTTACCAATACGGTTTTATTAGTGCATTTTGCTCCACACAATGTAAATGCTAATCACGCTAATCAACTTTATATCCACCATTTAAGAAGTAGATGTTCATAACATGAAGACCCTTTAAGAACAAAATGAGACATACTAAGTGAGTGAATACCTTTGCATTCGATATTGGAGATTAACCGAATAGAGACCTTTCCCCTGTGATTGCTCTATCAAAAGCTGATATTATCTTGAACAAATGTTAGCCATTAAGTGCAACTGATACTGCCACTTCACGTATCTTTGTATGTAGGTTAACAGACGACTTTGCAGACTATTGTAAAGGCGCCAAAATAACTGTGTGCGAAATGCAGGGAATACATTGAAGTGTGGTTTCTTTGAATTTGACATCAAAAAACATTGAAATAGGTTAAAGTGATTGACAAGTAGATATTACATTGTTTAATCATACTTGATTAAACTTGTGTTTAATCAAAAATCGCATTTTTAGGTCTTTTTCTCAAAAAATAGTAAACTTCTTAGCATGTAATTTGCTTAGGAACTTGAAACTGACAACTTGGAACGTTATAACTTGAAATAGAAAACGCAGGAAAGACCCAAATCCTACAGTTTCTAGTTCACCCGATTTATAGTAATGCTAAATGTATATCAAGTTTACGGTAATATTAATCGCATATTTGGATTGACGGTAAGCATAGTGAGAATGGCCTTGTGTAGATTAATATAAGGTTCAACTTTCCAGGAAATACTGGAATTGGATGTATTCTTATTTCTAAACCTGACTATCATAATATTTACAAGACTGAAACTACCTTTTAAATTTGAGAAGGTTTCTTTAATAAATGTATCTTTTGTTACAAAAGATGCCATGACTTTATCTTGCTGAAGCATATTGCCCAAACCAGGATAAAAAGGCAATTTCAGTTTAAAGACATTTTCTGAAGGAAATACACATAAACTAATCATATCAGATATCATATTATTCTCTTCCATATAAAATTTAAAGACAAAAGACAGCCAGACAGACCCATCGCTGCCCACCCCATTACATGCACAAATAGCTTTTACACTCTGTTATTTTATTATTTTATTGACTCCAGCATGTAAGATGCACACTATCCAGTATGCGATTTCACCGTTCCTTTATAACCATTTATTGTAAAGCTACCCTGATAGATACAAAAATCGTTCTGCTGTCTAAGATAACTGTATCTGACTTTATAAACAACTACCAAAGGCAAAATTAAAGCTATCAATATTGGACATTATAATATGTCGTTATACCTTCTAGTATATGTCTGTCTAGGTTCCATCACGTGACTCGGGCAAGTAAAAATTGTTTTAGGCATCGAATAAAAAGTCAGTCAAGAACCTTCACCTATTTAAAACAACAGCAGATATGCAATATTGCTATATCTGCTGGCCAGATGGTCGATGTATGATGAGGAGCTTACGGTTGCAAGAAATCGACCACATCAAATATGATCAAAATTGCATTAGTATTTTGAGGAGTAAGGTCTCCACATTCACTGGTTTATAGCCTTTGATATCCTTTATGCTTAAAATGTAATTGGTTCACATTGGTGTTGCTCTCAAAGGACGTCATTCCCAATACAACTCCCACTTACTATAGGAAGTATATTTATAACATTTTATTTTGAAATTTAAAGGCAGCACGTTGATTGGACATTGTAAGACACCCAACTTGAATGAAGTCAAGACACATGTAATTGGTTCACAACGGATTCACTTTTCAGAGGACGTCATTGCTCACACAATGTCACTTACTCCCACCTATTATAGGAAGCCTATTTTTATCTATATTAATTTGCACTTTACAAACAGCACGTTGATTGACCAATGTAAGACACCCAACTCGAAGTCAAGTCAAGACAATGTAGTTGGTTCTGACTGGGCTCTCTTCACAAAGGACGTCATTTCCCACACAATTCCACCTACTCCCACTTCCTATAGGAAGTATATTTATGCCAATGTACTCTAAAGGGAACACGTTGATTGTCCAATCACACCTGTTTATCCACTGCATGCTGTAAATACTCCGGGTAGAACAAAACATGTGGGATTGGGATTCGAACCCACAACCTCTCCGTTAGTACGCGCTAACCAAATGAGCCACCGTAACCAGTTGGGGTTTCGTTCGAGTGTTCAAATCATTAGTGACGTTTTACGACGTTGCGTGTTTACCGTCCTTACACTCAGACGATATGTAAATATATCATACTTTGTCATAAACAAGTTTTGTGTCGATTGCAACTGATTAAAGATGTAAATGATTTTTTGAGAAGATTACTACCAGTATGGACAACTATATCTCTTCCACAAGGTTACTAATAACCCTGTCGTCACTTGGAAATCAACGCTATCATTTCTGATCATAAACATCGGACACCTAAATATTTGTTAACCTTGCGATTCATAGAGTATATTGTCGGTTTAGTTCAAAGATTCAAATAGAAATGTTTGAAAGTATGCGATAAATCGTTCAACGTGTAAAAATATTGAACCCGAACTGATCCACGATAACTGTTTATTAAGTTAAACAAAATTACAGTTTTCCGTATGATTTGACCCCCAATAGATTCAATGCGCTATACAGAAATAATTGCACTCCATAAAGAAGACATGGGATTCCCAACAGCCTGTGTTCTCCTTTGAATGTATCATGCTCATTTCAATTGACTAAAGAAGACATGGGATTTCCTCAAAATATTTGTGAAATTTTACACTTTTCCTAGGAAATCCAAATTTTTAATGGCATCCCCCCAAACTGGGAATTCCCATTTTCCCAATGAAGTTCTGGTCTGGAGATTCTCGAGTTTTAATAGCTGAATGTGTATGGGCAATAAAATGTTATTTAGGTGTTAATTTCTCAAATGAAATGTTTTTGTTACAGATGGTTGCCGGATGCAGCCGATATATGCACAACATATTACAAGATATTACTAGGTATTAATATACACTTAAGCGTAATTTTCATAAATAAGATCATTTTATGCATCCTTGTCTAACCACTACAGAGGTAATTGATGTTCTTGCAATTTACTTATGTGATCGGATATCTTATAGCAAGGAGTAATATAGTAAAAGTGTCTGAGATAGCCACTTGTGGGTACATTTGTAATCCTAACCAATTACATTTGAAAAACATACTCCCCTTGTGGAAGATTTTATTCGAAAGGGTTATTGTACTGTGTATTTCAACTAGAATAGCCCACTCTACCTAACTACATGCACACAAGTTGTAGCCGTTGAATAGAAGAAATGCCAATAAGATGGATAGCTTGGCACTCTGGACAATACATCCAAGTATCAAATGTTATGATGGATGGATGTTTGGTAATATATAGAAGGCTAACCATGAGGTCGTCTGACACGGGGTATACGTGAACATTGCATTGTGATCAATGCTGGCTATAGACGAATCCAACGAGCCAAGTCATGGTCAGGATTTGGTCGGCCATTACTGGGTGCCCGGGCGCACAAAACTAGTGTTGTGACTGCCCAATTGGGTGGATTAAAACCCGCTTAAAAATCGATGTTATATTGTATTGTGTTGTAAACTTTCATCATTCTTTTGTCTATGTGTAACATCGGTGATGGAATGCAGTTTAAAATTCCAGCCAAAGACGTATCATTTCACATTTCTGGTTGGATTTACTCAGCGGGGACCCAGTTATGGCTGCCATTGAGGTGTAGGAATGCGTGAAATTGGATTCGTCTATAGTTATGAGAGTTCCCTAGTTCATAAAGGACAACAATTTGTACGACAAAGCATGTGGACGTTATACGTCAGATGATACGTTAACATGAATAATTCATGAATACGTAAGTTTGTTATGTAATTCAATATGCTATTGGAGTATGTTTGCATCATGCCAAAAGCAAGCATATTAGCAATGTAGGTTTATCACATCCCGCTTTATCATCTAGTGCTACTCCTACGTACGGCATTTGTTTTGCGGGTTAATTATGTACATTAGCTGATCCTGAACCTTATACGACCTAAAGAGGTATCATAAAGATCATCCCAATCACTGGATCAAGGTATATTAAAACTGGAAGCAACAATACAAAGTCGCAGTAACCCACTGTCAATTTCCTGCTCGAAAACGCAGACTTTGTCTTAGGTTTGCGTTGATAATATATGTACAACAACATTTAGTGCCATCGCCATGCGTCTAAAAGCAAAAATCAGAAGAATGAAAAAAAAAAAAAAAAAAGTGTCATTATTTTTTTCCATATTGCATCACTGTTTCTATTGTCAATCCCACTCAATACTGCCGTAACATACAGACAAGACAAAGTTCATGCTAAGTCCATTGAAAAAATATAAGTTCCTGATTTTCAGCATGTATTAAACCCAGGGTATTAACTTTGACGAGAACGTCTTCGAAGTAGTAAGGTTTTTTTAAATATATTAAAACAAAGGCGTCACTCCGAGTATGAAAAGGTAGAAGCTCATTTAAAACCAAAGGTTCCTTTAAATTCATACAGTGAAATTCACACAATCGCTCCGGTCATTCATAATTTGATCACATGCCCTTCCTATGGAGATTCCAAGAAACAAACTGGTCTCCCACAGAAGATAATTCTCCCAAACTCTACATGGCATGGAATTCTCTACCAGGTATACTTCTTGCATTATGAATTTGGTAGGTCATTGGTAGGTACCGTGAATAAATAAACAATATAAAAAAGGATTTGCAGAACTTCAAGCGAGAAATTAATAGCTATATTTTACAGTATTGTCAATGTTCCCTAACTGCTATCCCGCTTACATAAACAAGAAGACTGTCATAGTGCGAATACATGATTTATCGTGTCTACGGTTTAGTTACCCCAAAGGAATATAGGTATACTTATTTTCCAACCAAATAGCCGTATCCATTTTATCCTTCACAACATGCCATTGTTACCTTAAATGTACGTCACGTGTTTGCGTATATAGGTATTAGCCAAATCTAACGGTCCCTGATTTCAAATTTAAATTTGTTCAAATTGTTCAAATTGATTATCACACGGAAATAAAATTACCCGCCAAAATAACTCAACCCAGCACGTAAATTGGTGAGAGTTTGTGTTCATTTGGTAAGTGGTTTGCTGTTCCGTAAATCAATATTGAAAAAGAAATACTCGCACGGCAAGATTCGTTTACCGCTTACACTTAAACATGATCACTTGCAATGAGTCAATTGGCGCTCAAGTTGATTACAAGATATTAAAAAAATAATAAATGTTTAACATTTTCTTATAAGTCATTGTTTTCTGTGAGTAGCAAGTAATCATACCCTTGATAACATCAGATTTAATTCCAATGCTGTGGCATTTTCATCATTGCAACTTAGTTTATTAAGTAAGAAGATTTAATGACAAAAATACAGATTGATTCCTAGCGACAAGCGACTGGGTTTAATTGCACCTCAACCGGATGATGGAACCAGAAATTCTCTAAATCAATGTAAAACATTTTTCACATCATCTTATTTTGCCCTGCAATCCAGTCACGCACAAAAAAGCTGATTCATTGTGAGACAACAATAGTAAATGAACTGACACCATAAATTGTATTATATAGGTCACTATTTCATATTATCTTTGAAATATTTGATATTTATTAAACATTTTCATACAGAATATGTTGGAAAAGTTCTATTGAAGCAAAATAGAAATTTTAAATTACATTTCAAAAGTCTGTAATGGATTGATTGCACGGGACACGAAATGGTGTCGGAACGAATTGAAAAAAAACTTGCCAATGGATAATGATAAGATTATGTCCCGGGATTATGTTGGTCTTTAGCAGTCGGTTAAAATGAGGCTGGACGAGGTTAAAGCCTCGATCAAGGATATCCAGAGGTCCGAAACCAGGCCATCCGAGGTCGCCTTGGGCGTATTGGTGCAATCACCCCGCCGTGCTGCTAGCCCAAAACCGTCCCCATAATCTTAATAGTTCATCATTATTCATTCAGAAAGAAAACGATATTATTGCGCCGCGAGTAAGAGGTGAAAATGGTATCATCGTAATCAAATTAATAAAAACGCACCAAGCAATTTGTGCACAGGTTGGTTAGAATAAATATTTATAGCATAAAGAAAACACATGACTTGTGATGTTATATAACTTGGTGATATGTGGTGAAATAGAAGCATTTTACTTTTTTAGTAGATAGTAATTTAATGCAAATCCTATATCTACCAACTGAGATGAGTTTGTCTCGGGTTATTAAAATTTAGCGAGCAAGCATGTAATATTATTCCTGGTGTTATTGCAGTATACACGTGGTGTTCTTCCGATAACAATCTGACCAATTCTTCGAAACTCTTTTACATGTTCTATCACTCTTTAAACAAGTCCCAAGAAATTAACATCAGAGAATTTGGACTAAAAATAATGTTTTGTTGTTCTAGGCTCGGACAGAGGACACGAACGACACATTTTCAAGGTCGTTGACACCAGCAGGTGTGTACCACATGTACAGGATTTCCAGCGTATCCTCGTTCAATGATTCTAATCTTACTTTATAATTATGTAATCTTATATATCGTTATTTATAATTAATTGCTTATTAATTGTTGACATCGCTCACGCGTTAAATAGTAAATTCCACTATTAACCCAATTTGCTTTAGCAAATAGCCTATAGAAACTAGCCATTAGCCAGATTTCTTCTTATTTTACTTCTCCTCGTCCTCCTCCTCCTTCATCATCTTCTTCGTCTTCATTTTTGGCATAATAGACGAATCCAATTTCACGCATTCCTACACCTCAATGGCAGCTATACCTGGGTCCCCGTCGGCGTCATTTCACCTAAAATGTGAAATGATGCGGCCTTGGAAGGTATTTTAAACTGCATTCTATCACCCGTGTTACACGTAGACAAAAGAATGATGACAGTTTACAACACAAAAGAATCTACCATCGAATTTTAAAAGGCTTTAATCCACCCAATTGGGCAGTTTGGTGCTGCGGGGACCCAGTAATGGCCGACCAAATCCTGATCATGACTTGGCTCGTTGGATTCGTCTATACTTACAGATATCCTAGCCAAATTCATTTTGTTTACAGGACAACTAAGCAAATCATATAAATAAGACTTAAAATCCCCCGTAGGACAAAGCTAGGCGGCATTTTTGGCACAATGCTTACCGATGTCCCAGCCAAATTCATTTTGTTTATAAGACAACTAAGCAAGTCATGTAAATTATGACTTGAAATCCCCAAATAGGACAAAGTTAGGCGACTAAAATAGTTAGTATTCTTAATTTTATCACATTTGTTAAAATGAAATCTTTTCAGACAGTTATTACTAATAATAAACATCTCAAAAAGTAACTAACCCACCTAAAATAATGACCCTTATTCAAAAACGGGCTATTGTATTACAAATCTGTAAAATGCTTTAAAAGCAGAATTTATTTCTGCGCATTTTGACACCTCATTTGATACGATAGCTTAGAGAACAGTAAAACAACGGTCAATTTAATGTAGTGAGGTCCAGATTTGAAAGTTGCACTTACAACAATAGAAAAACACTCAGATATCATTACACAGATTTCCTTTCATTTTACTGAATACAAATCAATAGAATTTTCTGCAACTTTCAAATCTTGGGTTACATTGATTTAAATGTACGCTGTGACATCAATATTTAGTCAGTTGCTATAAATGAGGTGTCAAAATGTGCAGAAATAAACGCTGCTTCCAACGCATTTTACAGATTTGTAATACAATCGCCCGTTTTTCGAATAATGGCCATTATTTAAGGGGGTAAGTTACTTTTTTTTTAGATGTTTATTTTAAAGCAACAACCTTATAAATCAGCCGACGAGTAGACATTGAAATCTCTAGTGCATAAATTCACCTAAGATCGCCAGACGCACTTAAGCTGCTTCCTTTAAAACAAATCAACGAGAAATGAAATATTCATGTTGTTGTTCTAGTACATAGTTCCGTGACACACATGGAAACATAACAAATCGTTTCTTTATTGATTTAAGCGTTCCGTTAGACTAGCCTAGAGTTATGATTGATTTAAGGAAAATATTGCGATTACTACACGTTCTGCTTGTGAAGGTAAAATCGATGACAGTATGGCAGGTGATTTTTGATTTGCTAGTGATATCATGCACTCTTTCGTCATTAGAACACCAATATACGCTTATATACGCTTTACAAAATGTGCATCCTATGTTTTGTGCGGTCACTCGCGGATAATTTAAAAAAATGACAATTGGTATCTTGTGCCATTTATTCACCACATTTTATAAATATATTATGATATACTGGAATATAGTCTCAACAAATTAATGCCTCCATTGTTGTTTCAAATATTTTAGCGTTAGTTGGTTTGCTGTGACGTCATTGGTTTGTCGTTAATTTTGCGCTGGAGATCAATCTATATTTGGTCCATGTATAATAGGAGACAAAATGGGAATGAAAGAGGCAATGAATATTTATCAAAACTCTTGATCTAAATTTACGCAGGAATTTGCGCTGAACCCGACCCTTTAGTCAACAACTCGTACTCGTTGACGATAGTAGATAAAATGAAGAAAATGAAGCGATTCAGTGAGGTGATTATTTGCACTTGATGAGCAATTATTGTTCTTAAGAAACGTGCCACCCATTTACATATCACAAACTGTAAATCTCAATCGTTATTGTTGGTCTCAGCATACCGAGGTAGTATTTTTACGTTCTTTAACTCTAGTACTACACGCGTATCTATACCCAAGCGACTTGAGCTAATCACAGATCTATCTCTTATGCTCATTTTAGGGGTAACATTTTTACCCCTGTCCCTTAGAGAGGGAGTAGAGCCGATCATCAACATTTACCATAACGGGGTTGTTGAGGCACACAATAGGTTTCTACAGTAAAATCTATGAGATCTAACTTTTCACTATGAAGTAAGGTTGAAATAGTCATTTCCTTTCATGTTTAAGAGAAATTTCGCTGAACATTGCATGTTCGTAAAACGTAAAATCAATTTTGCCTACACTTTTGTATATAACCAGAATTTCCCGATTTTCATTTTATTTTTGGTATCACAGGATAGAAAAGAGCCATAGCTAAACATTTGTACCAATACAATGGTTGCAATCGTTTCATATTGAAGATTATTAGAAGGCGGGCTGCAACAAAACCCCTTGTTATAAAAAGCGAATAAGAACCACAAATACATGCGTTTAGCAAATTTGGTTTATTTTCAAGACGAATAAAGTCATTATTTTATTGCTGATTCTTTTTTAGTAAATTACCTTGTTTTGATAGACATTGTGTGAGTGTGTGTTTTGTTTTTGTTCTTTTAAATCATTCATATACGACTTGAAAAGTTGCTAAAGCTGATACTCAAACACTTAGCTACATGTCAGTAGTGATTGGGTGTACTTCTCAAAGTAAAAAGAGAAGTTCAGTGCTTAAGAACAATCGCCAACCACCAGCGACTGACCGTTGTATTTAGAGCTCTTTGGCTTAAGGTGGTACTACACCCCTTGATAAATTTGTGACTAATTTTGCTTTTTTCTCAACAAATAATAACACACTGGTAACAAAGTTATGTATATTAGAGGGGCAAGGAATCCAGTTACTACACTGGAATTTTAGTAACTCAAGACAAGCGGTACGTTATTTATGATAAGAAAAGAGGTACCGCTAGAATGCACCTCATTTCTTAACATATTAATTGAACCACTGGTCTTGAATCACTGAAATGTCAGTGAAGTAACTGGATTCCTAGCCCCTATAATATACATAACTTTTTGTTACCAGTGTGTAGTTAGTTTTTGAGGAAAATGCAAAATTAGTCACAAAATCTATCAGGGGGTGTAGTACCACCTTAAAGTAGATTTGTGTATCAAACCAAAGCAAGATGATTCTAAGCACATTTCAATATTGCATTCTACATGTAGAATTGTACATGTAAAATTAAGCTCCATTACTGACTAATGGAAAAAATAGAATGTCGAAAGTTTAATATATTGCTGCAAGCTTATGTCTAAGGTATACATTTGTTAAAGTTTTCATATTTTATGATTTAATAGCATTTGATGGGATTTAAATGCTACGGACCATGTAAGCTTTTTTTATGTAGAGCGGGAAGGGTTAAAAAAGAAGGATTAAATGCATTAGGAATATAACATTCGAGAGAGAAATCATTTATCCAATTATGAATTGATTGAATTAATTATGTAATGGATCAGTTACTGTTTAATTTAGATATCAATATGTAATTGATGTTCCTATTGATCGCACTAGTCCGCTAGGGGACAACGGATACGATTGGCAAAATGTTGTAAATATAATAATGATGACATGGCATGATAGATATGTACTGTACTATACATTCAAAGTTGTTTCAAAAGTACAAGCCCCGGTACAAGCACAGTCTGTGAATGATAAAATGGTTGTTGTGATTTTGTTAAAATAAATTTCATCACCGTTTCTTTAATTCTCAACCGATTTCAACAAATGAGGTCTACATTCAGAGCTAAAGGGTACATATATTGGTTGTTGGTTTTAATTTGGATATTATTTGTCTTATTAGGATATACAAGGGTGAAAATAACTGGTACCTTAATTCTTTTGCTCTCTGTATTATATCCATGTATACCGGTTTATTTGGATTGGCAACAGCAAACGGTCGTTGCCGATTTAACCACAGACATCGCGGTGTCTTCTTCTTCTTCTATTCAGGTATATCTAAAACTAATGCATACATAAAAAATAACCTATAATACCAGAGATGATATTGAGGAAATACCATAAATATTCATAGCTGTGAAAAAAAACCTTTCAGCAATATATTTTCAGATAAACAAACAATATATTAAACATTCAGAGATATAAATGCGCTCAATATATTTGCTCTATTTTAGAATTTTTGAAATGTTATTTATTATGTTTTACTGCTTTTTTTTATTCATTTCTGTTGTAATTTTAATTTCTACAAATTTGGTAGACGAGATTCATTAAAGATAATCTTTACACTAAAGATGTGTATTATCATTAGAAATTTAACTATTTATCATTTTCCTCTGTATCACTTAATTGTAAATAAATTGATATAAATACTTTAAGGGGGTAATACACCCCTGTTGTAAATTTGTGACTATTTTTGCATTTTTCTCAAAACTAATAACACACTGGTAACAAAATTGATAGGTAATATTATTGAAGCAAGGAATCCAATTACTACACTGAAATTTCAGTGACTCAAGACAAGCGGTTCAGTATATATGATAGGAAACGAGGTACATCCTAGCGGTACCTTATTTCTTATCATAAATAACAAACCGCTTGTCTTGGGTTTAACATACTTAATGTGATTCATGCCAATAATATAATAACTTTCTACCACTGTTACGACAGTAGAGAGAGATATTTATAGGGGTGAAGTACCTCCTTAAAGAAATAAAGCAAAAATGTATATTCATTAACTATAGCAATCAACCTTGTGTGATCAGGTTGTGTTTAACATAGTTAATAAATACACATGCCGCAGCCTTCACTACTGGAGGGAGATTGCACATTGCACTTAAAGACCCATTCAGTGATCCCAGCGCAAGTGTAAAACAATTAACAAAGAAAACGGCAGTATTGACGAAGTTGAAACCCCATTTAAATACATGTAGCTAATATATATACTGACAGTATATAAATTACAGATTCATGTAAAATGCCTTATTTTGTCTTAAATACACACCTTTGGCTGAGCCACTCGCAGGCTATGTTAGCATATCTATGACAATGGCAAAGGTACTAAAATCTAAATTTTGATGATTTTTACGATCGTTCGGATGAGCGAATCACTGAATGGGCCTTTAATGCTTATCAAGCAGCTCTTCTTTTGGCATTCCATATATCATGCAATGACTGCAGTACGCATTTCCGTACTTCATGCACGTTAAAACACGTGACGGATGCGCAACAGTAAGGCAGATATTCGAAAGATTCACGTGAGGTTGGATATTGATTATCCTATTGTCAATGTTGCTGCATACGGCTCCAGGTTAAGACTCTTACAAACGACAATATTAATTTACTGTCTCCACGGTTGAATTGTATTCCACTCGAAGCTTGAAGTGTATTCTCCTCTGCAGCTCATTTCAGTCAGTCTTACGATACCCATTGGGACATTCCATTTGAAATCCACACGCCTCCTTGTTAAGAAATGTTTTCCACAGAGGGAGTACGTTTTTGAAATGGAATTGGCTAGGGGTAATTATTTTGAATCCCTCACTTCCCTTCACTTCGCTTATACCTTCATCTTCCACAACTGGAGTGAGTATTTCAAATGAAAGTTACCCAATTTTCTATTCTATTTGAAACCCATACTGTGGAAGACTCTAGCTAAATCTTCCACAGGGGAAGTGTGGATTCAAATGAAATCGCCCATTGCCTTAGTGCACTAGTCAGTACTTCAGGCACGACAACAGAGATTTTCTTCATGTGAAATCGCTACTCTTGCCAATTACGTAAACGATAAACTGATTTATAGGGTTCAGTCTCTTATCCGTTGTGAATTATTCTGCTTTTAAACGTGTCAAGAAGACTCGCGGGTTAACCCAGAGGTTAACTAATACAATATACTCCCCAGTTTAGTATTCAAATATGGATTTACGATATAGCTGTAGGTTATCAGTGTCAAACATATAATCTTTGCCGAAAGGTCTTAGAGCTTAGATTTTTAACAGCTATCTTAAGTTCTTAACTGTTGCTTTTCTTACATTGCCCTTGATTGGTTAATTACATGCTGTAATCATTCCAGTAATCATTTAAGTAACCAATCAAATGAGAGCTTTCTGATCTCTTCGGAATGTTAAGCTTCAAATCTCCTTCAACCCTACTGACAATTCCTACCCTGTGTCTGATTAGCTCAATATAATGATATACTACATGTTTTGTAGCGATAGTTCTTAGAGACCGATAATCGGCCGGAAATGCCCACGGGGTTAAGTTTTGGTTGTAACTCTTGCGATTTCACAATGTCAATTTCCTGATCATGCTGATAATGACTCTACCAATTTGTTGACTGCTATTTATAGTATACTTTTTAATAATACTTGTTGACACACATGGTAGAATAATAAACCTTTAATTTTTAATTTTTAAAACACACAATCAAACATTACTGAACATGTTCTTCAGGACTGTAATTGAAAATAAATACGAATTTGATAGTTCTAGTCCAATTAAGGGTATACGAGGTATTGTTGGTCGAAGCAACCTAAAAAATAAATCGATTTTCATTATCTAGATCAATATATTATTGAAAATTAACACCTTGATGTTTTGCAAAAGTTCATTCTACAAATCGTGTATTTTGCAAACTAGCTTAATTTATTGTTGTTAATGAGTTATGTACGTTTTACAAAAGTGTTGTTGTTTCAGCCCTCATTTACAACTGTAACTCAAGAACCGCAGCACCTATAAAAGTATATCTGTGATATTTTAATTCTTCTACACGCTCGCTATGAATTGAGCAATGCAGTTTTGAATTGGTGATGCCAAAGCGCACTGCCATTCGTAAGATGCTGTGAACTACCAAATCACAACAGTTTAAAATAATTAATAACCTTAAAACAACTTTTACCGTGGACGCTCAGCCACGCGGTTGCCGGTTTGTTTCTTCTTCAGAAGATCGTCAAACACGAGTTAAGTTGTATTGCTGTTCATGGTGAATTGGTGATGCCATAAAACACTGATTAAGAGCTTAACGTATTTAATACATTTCTTTTCGATGTAATGCGTACACAAAAAGAGGGCAATATTTCAAGTGGGTAAAACTACAGGGTAAAACGCGGCAAATGCAAAGCCCCATAAGTGTGTCTCCTGCCATCCGATTTGACTTAAAATATTCTCATATGGAATGTTTGGCGTTTACGTGAGATTAGAGCAAAGAAGGAGACAATCCGTTGAAATTGATAATGACCAGTGAACAGTGTACTTCGGTTATATTTATAAATGCGCTTTTATAAATGCGCACGTGATCCATGGGCACGACATGCCAAAACCAGGGGCGTGACTAAATCCTCATGCATTGACCACTCGTCATTGAAAGAGATAGGAACTCTGTAGATAAATAGCATCACATTTTAGTATTAATCGAATTGCAAAATGATTACACATTTTGCAATTCCGAATTTGTGAATATGTTCTCAAAATCAACATTTTGATAGTATTTGACGACGGAAAAAATATTCAACGACGGAAACGTTTACAATATAATCACAAAGTTGAACAAAATAGACAATTTTGCTGCACAGCAGTCTCATGTTGTTCCGCCCTTGCATTCAAATTGTATAGAAAGGCCACTCGCTATGTAGAAGGTCACTTCGAGACTTACTGTCTATAAGCTGTTATGGCAGCGCGGAGGTGGTCACGTGCGCATTTATAAAAGCGCATTTATATATATATAAGTGCACTGGTGAAACGTTGATTTCAAGTATTGCAAATTGCAATTTATATGCTACTGAGTGTTTCTTATCCTACATTATGATGTATAGACTAGACTTGATATTCATCCAAGGAGTAGGATCTCGGAGAAGAATCGTCTTTTTTAAATTGACTTAAACCGAGTTGTAAACTTATTTTGTTAATACACTGGTTTTATACAGCATTTTGGCATGTTAAGACCGGTAGTTAAAAATGACTTATATTAATATATCTTATAGTTAGGACTTGTGTTTCTGATATGTGTGGTGACCGAGGTTGTATAAAGCAATAAAGCTGATTATGTATCTTTTATTTCGCCCATGTTGCCAACCAAGTTGTGTTCGGTATCATGTGTCCTTGCTCGCTACACACACGTGCAAATCACAGTTATACGTATTTTCCATTAGACTGTATCATGCCTTAATTATAAAGTATGTAATAGTGCAATATTAGGTTATTTAGAGTATGTTCGCAATAAATGCAACCAGTTATGTTACCATTTTTCTAATGGAGAACAAACTGTGAAAATAATTAGATGAAAGTTCTGATTTGTGATAAATAAATGGTTATATTATGTACGTGGCTCATAAAACAGTGGTTTTAAAGTAAAAATGACGAGGTATGAACAAAAATACACGACCACACACCAAATACGTTACACCAAACACGTGACACCTGTGTTTAGCTAAAAAGAATCAGGTATTGTTCAAAATCATCCATGGATCTTTCCGTGCTCTGAAACTATTCAAGTTTACGATTCTGAATAAATTATATTGGCTTCTTCGTAATTGTCAATGTTTCAATTCTGAGACCAAACCTGAACAAGTTATGGGAGAATGCGCCAAAAAAGTGGCAAGGAGGTGCAAATACGAAATGTCGGTTGCAAAACGGTTCAGGTAGACAAAGGATATTAAGGTTTCTTGATGTCGATGTGGATGATGTCACGATGAACCTCTGACTCAGATGTGTATGTGAAAGCACCGATCACAATGATTAAATAATTCACCAGAAGTATGTAAGTAATAGAGTAATATTATCACCTGTCCCTACCGTCATAAACTATACTACATCTTGTTTAATATTACTCGAAACTAACCATACCAGTTTGGAATTCTTTATTATTATGAATCGAAGTAAAATTTCGACTGCATTTAAGAGGGGTGCTTTATTGAACATTTGCATCATCTCTAAAGAGCACGCTACATGTACGTTCATGTTTTATACCTTGCCTAATTCGTTGTAGTGTTTGTTTTATTCTGCTTTCAATTTCAATTTGCTTTTTCATCATAGTCAAAAACGGTTGCTCTTTATCAAGGATATAAGGATTGGACGTCGCTTTCGTCTCATATTTACCACTTTTGTCACAGTTCAAACACATTGAGACATATAAGTTGATGCATCCGCCGACAAAATACAAATATACACAGGGAACATGAGACAAGCCAAGTAGCAAGACAGATAAAACAGCACCAACACTTTTGCTGCCTGTTGATTCAAGATACAAAATTATACAGTCATCTGGGAAATGTTCATATTTAAATGTAAATAGACACGACATTAAAATTTTTTAAATGATAACGATTCGATCAGGATTTGTGAAATAGAAATGACCACATGCTCATTGCATGACCTTTGAAATTTTGAGTACAAAATATCATACTCTGCAACTTGAGGTCAAAATTTGCACTAGGATTGTTTAATTGAGTTAATTGAACTATACCATTGGGATGAGGCCATTGTGGTCCATAGTGTGATGCCACAATTGATGATTGTATGCAAGTGATGTTATTCATGCTTGAGGACTCCAAATTGATTATGATCAAGATTTACAATGTATGGTTTACTTGCAGTTCTTTGAAGATTTCGTACCGCATCTTCAATACATTTCAATCGATTTGGAATGCTCATGAGCGTAATAATATCTTTGATCAGAGTTCCTCGGAACTTACCGTCCAGATGCATGGCACTTAAAATGGTAAAAGGGCATATCTTATATTTACTTTACTAACATGTTACTTCCTATTGGCATAGTTTTGGACAACTTTGTTCAATGAACCTGGCATGGTGAAGGATGTAACCTGTAAAGGCAATGAAGATAATTTCTTTTGCCAAACTATGTGCCATACACTTAGCCATACACTTAGCCATACACTTAACCAATCTGACTTCTGTATGTTACCACATTTTTATCCTGTTATAAGTTAAATGAAAACCTCAACCATGGCAAAAGGAAGTAAATGTTAAGTGATGTAACTAAATGACACTCCCTTTTACAAAAAAAAATCAGTCGGAAGTTGGAAATAATATCGGTTTTAAGATATAGCCAAACAAAGAAAATATTACCTTTTGTTTCCTATTGTTTTGGAAACTCTTTAATTACTGATATCTTTTGAACTAGTTGTCCAATTTTAATGGAATTTTTTTGCAAAATGTAGCTTAGCAAATGCTTTATTACAATCCAATAAGAAACTGAAAATTGAATATGACCGACTTCAGACTGATTTTGCTTGATTACACCAAATATTATAATTGAAGACCGAATTAAAAAGACTAGTTTGCGTATGACGTGCTGTCAACCAGACCAAAAATGCTGTACTGCGCAGTTCGGTAACCAATCACGCTGCGCCTTTGCCTTGACGTCAGACGCAAACTAGTCTTTTTAATTCGCAGTGATCTTATTGTAACGCGGATTTTAGGAAGTAGGTTATAACCCAAAACTAGTTACGTGAAATTGATTTAGGTGGTGGAGGAAGCGATATCGCCATTTGTGACGTCGCCATTTGATTAACACATACTCATGAAATCGTCACAAACAATATCCCGTTCATTTACACTAACTACAAAGTTGCCAACTTATTGTAGTAAAACTATTTACTTTATCAATTAAAAAGCATAATCATAACAAGTATATCTAAAGAGCAACTTGTTAAAATTTGAAATACTATTTGAACAAATGAGTCTTCAGATTTGTTTGAAAATAGATTAAACATCACGTTGAAAAACATAACTGTGGGCGTAGACAATTATTGAAGACTCCAGCATGACGTCAAATGTATGGTAATCCTCTATAAGTGTTGTGGAATTAACTTCGCCTGGCGACAGGGTATAGTGTTGGTGACCCTCGTGACTTAAAGATGCGGTCTACACCATGTTTATCGTCTGAAATTAGCCCACGTTAATACCTCCATATCCCACTTGATATTTCCGTTTTGGGCTATTCTAGCATTTTGTTATTTCCCGTTACAGGTTCTCCTATTGACGTGTTATATACGCGCTCATTTACATTAGACCTTCCCCCTCCAACAATATTGATGTGCAATTCTCATAAGCACTGTGGCAAATGTTAAGGACTTGTTAAGTTTGATATTAATACGTTTCAAGGGTTTTGTGCAAGAAACCCTATAGCCGCCCAAGAGACATTCGACAATGTATGCATTGTACATATAAGAATGTGACACCTGGTAGCTATTGCAGATAGGCCTTGTCACTAAACCCTTGATTTATGAGTTTACCAACAGGAGAATTGCTCCTACAAAAAATGCTGAGCTCCTCCTCTGGAGGATTACTCTTTCGTCAACCTCATTCTTGCCCTTCCCAGGCTTTCAAGGTTATCTATTTTTTTCTTGTATTTTGCTGAATTGTGTTTTAATTGTACTTTGTGTTGTTTTTTGATCTATACCCTGCATGGGTTTGGATCTTCCCAAACCATGTCTTGGGTTTCGTGTTTCCCTTTTTTTGTGTTTTTTTATGAATAAAGAGTGATTTGATAATAATATTTGCTAGGAGGTGAGTGGAATTGTGCATTTTGTGATATAATTAAGCATACAAATCATTATAAAGTAATTGCCTGAGTAGCAATGTTTGGTTATTTGTTTCTACTTCTGTTTCTTTACTATCCCTCGGGTAGTGATACATCCATTACATTCATGTATCAAATTCGTCCAGACCCAATCGTACGAAGCCATCGATTTCAACTGATGTAAATGGCCAGTGCCTCTCCCGGTGCCTCTCGTAAAGTGTGATATATAAGTCGTGAAGACGTAGTATCATTTCTACTTATCAAGGATGATAGAAAATGTAGATTAAATGATCCAATTTCTAATTCCATATCACATTTACTTTAAAACAAAACTCCGTTGCATATGATTGCAGCCCTGAGAAAAATTGCCTTTCTTAAGCTGAATTTATACTCCGTCGTCGAGTGACGAGCGATTTTTATTTGACCAATAAGGTAGCTCGCTTTTCCCAACGCAACAAAAGGAGTTCGGTCTCATTGGATAAAAACCAATCGCTGTCGCTCAGCGATGTAGTATCAATTCAGCTTTACCATGTTTACAGCTTTTGTGATGGTTAATTATGCTTAATTATGCGATATATTCATTTGATTGATCAATTAGAGTACATCTTCTAAATATTTAAATCAATCTTCTACAGTCCTACCACTATCCTACTATGTTGCTGATTGGCTCAATAACATCATAATACGAAATAATCAGAAATCAGCATTCATTGACATTATTCAATATCGTATTTATGTTCAGTTGGTCACATTTTGCTAAGGTCTCTCTGGACTGCTGTTGCTGAATAGCGTGTAAAGTAACAGATTTAGTATAGATTTAATATATTCAAAGCTTGAAGTGTAACCTTAAAATCTTCATTTTAAGACAAAAACAAATTCTACCACTTCGATAGCAAAAGTTGAACCAAATCAAAAATGGATAGTTTATTATAATACGATAAAAACAATAGCAATAACGCCAAGACCTTCCTTTCAGTAATTTGATCAACTTCGAGTATACATTTTCTCGCCAAGAATGTTCGATATCAAATAGATTGCATAGCGCTGACAGCTATGTGTCTTCGTCAATGAATATTGAAAACATAGTAACTACTAAATGAGTATCTTTACTCCTATATACATTAGCCTCGTATGTAACGTAATCCAAGAAAAACTAGACAGCACTCTCATCCTTCCGAGAAATGCATGAACACATATCGCTTGCTTAAAGTTACATAAAACGACAAAGACAATGTACGAAATACCTGTCATAATCGATGAAGACGGAGCTAGTAAGTGTAAGTGATGGTGTTTTAACATGATCGCTCCAAATGAACAATACCAAAGCTAAAATACATAACCCCTGGACCAGTGTGATAGCCAAATTTACTAAAAAACTGTTCAAAAAAGAAGAAAGGGTTTTCAACTACATTGTTCCTCACTATTATAATATACAGTAGTCATCAAAAGATTTCTGTTAGCTGTTTGGAGAATATTTAGAAAAAGTGACAATTGACACTGAGTAATTGAATTTGGTAATTTAACTTTGTTTACATATAAATCTATTTCGTGAAAGATGAAAGGAACCCCTGTCATGTAATCACAATAACGAAGTCAGTCAGACCTATTTATGGATCGGGAATTCCCAGATGTTGTCCTTTATTCCATTGCAACATGTGGAAAACCCCTGAGATTTTCGGGGCATATATAAATTACTGTTAATTTAGTCATTTGGCATCAGCCAACGATATATAACGAATGAGATTTCGAGCACATCAAAATGCTCATCCTCTCCAAAAAGGGTATATTCTTATAGAATTAGAATAGTCTTATGGAAGCAGCACCATTTTTGAAATTCTGTGCAATGATTTTGTACGCAAAGGATATATATTACACAGCAGTGGTCGTCGCTAGATAAGTTTGATTCAAGATATACATAAGTCAGTCATCCAGAACATTCAGTACAACAGAACTGTATAATCAACAACAAGAAGAAGACTGTCGGATAAGTAAATATTGTTAAGGTTTAATACATGATCTATTGTTGGTCGATGCAGCCAAACATCAAAATAACACTTTGATGTTTGCTAAAAATCATTCTACAAATCATATACTTTGAAAACTTGCTTGATTTATTGTTTGAATAAGTTATGTACGTTTTACAAAAGTCTTGTTGTTTCAGCCCTCTTTACAACATGACTCAAGAACCACAGTACCTACAAGAGTATATATGTGATATTTGAATTCTTCTACACACTCGCTATGAATTGATCAATGTATTTTTTGCCAAAGTTCACTACTATTTGCAAGATGCTGTGAACTACCAAATCGTAAAAGTTTGAAATTGTTGCTAACCTTAAATAGTTAAAGATTGCAGTCTGCATTCATGTTAATATGCAAGAACTTTGTCAATAAAGATTCAAATTGTGTTAACCTATGCAAATAGTGTGTTTTGTTGTGCACTCTGAAATATAATTGGGTAAAGGTGTTTTTTGCCTTGGATCATTGCGAACCATGACAGCATTAAAATACTAATTCGTAATGTCAATTCACGATCACGATCGTAACCATTACTTTAAAACTTAACCTTGCGTCTCGTCCTAATCTCAATTGCCTTAGACGGTCTGCCCTTATTCAGACATATCAAAGACTGTTACAACAAATTGAAACTCTCTGTTTCACAAACCCTAAACCCTCATCTAAGTTTCATACAACAAAGTGAGACTCTCTGTCTCATGCTCTCAGCTCCTAAAGTTGAACGAAATTTTAAAAGACACATCATTATCAATTATCGTATCAGCTTAAGAAATCTAATCTTATTACATAGACAAAAACCCGCAAACCATTCCATTATCACATAAACTACAAGGATAAAAGAGATCCCTAGAACAACAAGAGGCCTTTTCAAATTCCAACCCCAATTATTGATTCTAAAGAAACTCTAGCTTACCTAAGAGACTAAAAGAATCTACTGTTACCTGGTTATTGCTGCAACATATAAAAGCGTTTAGGTTATTTTTCGCATTGATGTACTCCGAAACAGGTCTCACTCTTATTTTCCGGAAATATACGTAACCTGACACCGTGCTTGAAAAGAGATAGGCGTTTGTGTCTGAACCATTTTGCGTTATGATACCAGAACACAAACATTGACAATATCGATGATTGTGAAATATTGATGGAAATCGGCAGGCGCCTACTTGAGCAACTATTAAGAAGTGCAATTTCTGTTATTGACATTAGGTCTCCCTTAGGGCACCATTTATGATCATTTATTAATGAAATTAAATGTACATTTCACAGTTTCTAATTTGTGTATGTCATATTTTGCCTCCGGCATCACAGTAACTTATGAATGTACTGTAAGTCGGACGACGCAGACTTGCAATATTTTTGCAATTCATAAAAAGATAACCTTATTGGCTATTAGTAATTACTAGCTTAATGTGATTAAATTATTTAAATAGTCAATTCTGATTTGTATTTAGTTGGCACGTCGGGTCAAGTAAGTCAAGTGAATCAAATTAATGGACACTTTCACATCCTGGGGGTCACAGTAGTGGTTTTGAATATTAGATAAATTTAGATGGGGAAGTAAACTGTATTTTGCAACTCTCCATTGGTTATATTTTTCTGCCGACCACTTAAAAGTGCCTAATGACAGAAGATTCAACCAGCAAAAAATAACGACCATAGAGCTTTGTATTTTAAAACATTTCGTCAAGCAATTGTATTGTGCTATTGCTTGACTTCCAAAAACAGTGAGGAATTACGTCATTCTCCTAAATGGGTTACCGAATTCGCTATTGACAAAACAATGTCTGACTCGGACCAAAAGTTATTGTGCGTTTATAAACCTGAATTTAAAACTTCTTCTCTTTTAAGTAGATATGTTGCATATTAATATTGCATGCTGTCTTCTTTCTGTCAAATCACAAGAAATGCTGTATCACTCGCATGCCACAAGAGTTCTCATACAAACAGAAGTTAAAACAGAACGATAAAGGATCAATTAACAGGATGAGTGGGATACAAATGTTCATCCCCAGACTATAGTTTGATCAGCTCGTAATAGGCGGGAAATGTTAAGCTTTTACCACTACGCCGAAAAGTAGATCCACGTTAAGAGTGATATAGTTGATCTGCCTGGTCTATATTTTACGTGTTAAAGAAAGTAGACAAAGTATATAACTTCCATTAAGGGATTACTACACCTCTGTGGTAAATTTGTGATATTTTTGCATTTTCTCAAAATAATAACATGATAATTAAGTATGTATTATTGGGACAAGGTTATTACTACACTGAAATGTCAGTGTCTCAAGAAAAGCTGTACAGTATATATGATAGGAAACGAGGTACATCCTAGTGGTACCTTATTTCTTATCATAAATAACAAACCGCCTGTCTTGGGTCACTGAAATTCCAGTGTAGTAATTGGATTCCTACCCTATAATATACATAATTTGTTAATGTGTTATTGGTTTTGAAAAATGCAAAGAATAACACTAATTTATCGAGGGGTGTAGTACCCCCTTAATGATTTGTAATACCTCTGGCGAGATGTCATAAAACTATTCTCCAAATAAAATATATTGATATTAATCCGCAATGTTATAAAGCCCACCGATTACGAGCTGAGCAAACTGTAGGCCATAATCAATAACGCGTTACTTGCTGTTTCACCAAATCAGCTGATACATGATTTTGATGTAACCAAGCTACACTTGTAACAAATGTCCTTAAATAGTTTGTAGTGCGGACATGTTTTCCCACTTGCAATCATTTTGAACGTCTGTGATAATGGCTCTGGGCTGCGCATTGATTTTTACATCAGCATAGGACGCCTTCATCGACCGTACAAACACCTAAAGGCAAAAAATGAAGTGCGTAAGGAAATAAAGTACCCAAAGCCAGTCCGTGTCGGTTTTTACCGTCAAATACAGTAACTGTTTATCATATCTTTTACGAAATGCATTGTTTTCTCACAAATTTATCTTCGAACTGAAACCATTTTAATGTATGAAGTTTTGAATCTGAAGTAATTATTTCATTAATAGATATATATATTTGTGCAGTAGTCAGTTATTTTGAGTCAAATGAAATAGCTTATTTAAACACTTCATGTAGCTAAATAGGTGTGTGTATTTTTCACATACCGTAAAAACTCGATAGTTAGCATATGTGCTTACTATCGAACGCTTTTAAAACTTGCAAACAAGAAGAGCCCCATCAACAAAAGTGTAAACGGTTTTGAGCAAATCATCGATACACACAGTTATATACGAACAAGTAAACCTGCAAATGTGTGTCTCAATCCCATTAGCTCAGTTGGTAAAGTGCCGGGCTTTGGTACAATTTCATGTTTTTAAAAGCGCTCGATAGTAAGCACATATGCTAGCTATCGAGTTTTTACGATATGTTTTTTCCCGTCGTATATTCTGATTTGTCTACCTGCCTCTTTCCTGCAATTATTTGTATGCATGAGTATGCTTACAATCCAAATAATAAATTGGTTGATATGGTATCGAGCAAATTGCCGATGAAAATGATTTATATGCAAAACATGACAAATATAACTCTATCCTGGCCTCTTATTTCTCAGTAAGCCAAAGTGTGTCCAAATTATTGTTAAATTTTTTTTATACGTGAAGGTCTGAATACCGTACTTGACTACACTGATTTGAAAATTTGGTGCCGTATTTCTTTTGTATAAAAACAGTCTTTGATATCAACAAATTGTAAATTGTAAATGCACAATGAGGAGATTATACCATTACGATATTTTCTTAAATATCAACAAAGTGTTTTCTCGTTATCTTTTATAATGCTCGATCATATCTATCTATGTATATTTTAAATAGGCCGTCTGCAACTGACAAATGCATAAGGGTATCAAATGTTATCGCGATTGACGGGTTTAAATAATACATTCTGAGACACAGGTGCACGAATATTGACAAGGAAAGTGATACACCTGCCTTCAATAACGCTGTTCACATTCCGTGGTCGTTTTAAAACAGTTCAAGCATCATTTATAAGGAACCATTGGGTCAATATGTCATGATTCACATTTTGACCAACTTAGTAAAGACAGGTGGGTATAAAGTTGAGGCACACATTTGTGCAATTATGATAAGAATAAGGTTGAGGAACATATTTATAAGATTGAGGATCATATTTTTGCAATCATGATAAGAACAAGTAGTGAAAATGATGACAAGTACTGACGCAGTTATGTCTTGTCCTTCTTCTGCGGTGTTTTACATTCTCTGCTCACCCACTGTTGTATACATAGTTTGGCCATCATGTTGTACATGGCAAGGTCTGCCATTTACTGGGGTTCGCTGCTAGTATCCCCATTTGTTTATTTTTGATAGCGATTTACTCCAGTTCCCAGTCGTTTAAAGCATTTCCAGCCTTGCCATGGTTCTTCAGATGGAAGACACATACCTGTGTCTTGGATGGGTTTGCTCTGATGTTATTATCCTCATGGTATGTAGACAGGCCGGTGAGTACTTCCGTCTTAGTAGTCTCAACATAGAACTCTGTGCCATAGGTCATTCGCATATATGAAGCGATTGGGGCATTTTAAAGTACTCCTTCCCGTGCGAGGCCATTTTTCAGATGTTACCCCCTTCATTACTCGGGTGGCCTTCCGTTATATTCAGATTTGTATTCTCGTGCTCTTTACCCTAGCCTTCTTCTTGTTAGATACTAGGTAACATTCCAGTGGAATAAAGAGGCCAGGGTCTATCAATTTATACACAGTACTCCTATCGTCCAAAAAACAGTGTCCTACTTTCTCTGATTTTGTCTGTCCCCTATAAATCTCTGCCAATCATCTACTACCAATTGCACTTTGGAGTGTCCATAATTCATAATCATATGGAAAAAGCAGTTGTACACGCATAGCAGTCTGTAATATCCGTTACGTCACTCGTTTATGAGTAATCATGAACTTCAAAAATATGATCATACATGCATTCTCACCAGGCTTTGAGTATTTCACACCTATCTTGTATTGTTTTTGAAGATTACTAGGAGTATTAACTTTCTGATTACTAAGAGTACTCATTTTGATAATTCTTTTTGCAGTATAGTTATTTCATATATTCAACTATACAACTGTCTTCAAAGAATAAAAGATGGGATTGAGGTTGCTCTCGTCTAACAGTTCTTGCCATTGCTACATTTCAAACACATCCTTGAGCCATGACAGATTTCTTTCAACCAGCGACAAAATACAAATATGCATAGCGAACAAATGACAAGACAAGTAGTAAGGCTGGTAAATAAATAGCACCAGTTTTGCACAACAAAATTAGAAAGTTTTCATTGAAATTTAAAATCTTGAGGTAGATCATAAGACTTATTTGTGAGAAAGAAACGACCATAATAGTTTGATCAGCTCGTAATCGGTGGGATTTATTGGGCTTTTACCACTACCCAAACAGTAGACCCACGTTGAGAGTGATGAGCTTACATGTCTAGTCTGTAATGTACATGTTAGTGTTAGCAGACAATGTAAGACCCGAATTGATAATTCGTGATGCTTTTAGTGAGATATCACAAAAGAATTGTGATGCGAGCAAGCAAAATTAGTCGGAACTCGGGGAATTTTCAGTTTCTTATAAGATAGTAACAAACATTTACAAAGTTGAAATTTCCAGAAAACCCCATTGAAATGTAACAACTAGTTCCTAGGATATGAGCAATTAAAGACTTTCCAAAACAATAGGAAACAAAAGGAAATATTTCCTTTGTTTGGCTATATCTCAAAATCAATATTTCCGAGTTCCGACTGATTTTGTTTGATCGCATCACAATACTTAAAACAACATTATATCAAAATCGATTACGAGCTGATCAAAATATAGTACCAACGAAGGTTTTGTTTGGATCACTGTTGATGATATTAAGTAGGTAATCCAATACTTAGATCTTAAACAAGCTCGTCAATCTGGTAAAAGCTCATCAATCTGGTAACGGTTCTTTAACATTTAACCCAAATATGAATATTTGAGCACAACAACATGACCTTTGAATCTTTGAGCACAACAACTCATACTCTATAACTTGAGGTAACTTTTTGAGCTGTGCTTTTTGGATGGCGGTTATCATGGTTATTGAACTCTTCCATTGGAGGTGAGATCATTTTGGCCCATAATCCTATTCAAGCTAGGCCCGAGATAATAGTTAACCTCCAATTCTTTGAAGCGTTCATACCGGATCTTCAATATATTTTAATCGATTTGGAACGCCCATGAGTGGAAGATTTGATCTGAGCACTTCAGAAGTTAAAGAAACACAAAAATACTATTCACTTAATATAAGTTATGTTAAAGGAGTGGTTCGTGAACCTATCACCTTCTTTTTATGACATTTTGTAGTAAATATCCACGAAAAAAACTTGTTCCGAAAATGTCAGTTAATTCCTGCTTTGCAAGTTATGTATGATTTTGAGCATAAAGGTATTGTTTTTAGCCGCTGGAGTGCATCTATCGTCTCATATAACACGGGCGACATCATTGTTTTACGCCAAAAATAATGATGCGGCTAAACACAATACCTTTATTCTCATTCTGAAACACTTCAATTCAAATAAAAATATCATAAGTATTACAAATTTTAATCAAACTAAATCCTGCATTTTACAAGGAATTACCTAGCGCTTAAAGTCGATCAGTCCGGTTGTTCCTATGCGCCTCCGATTGGTTCAAATAGTACACTGATCCATATATGGAGCAGAGGCAACAGTGTTAATTTCGTTCTGGTTTACCAGAACATAATTTAAATTTGACCATATATTTGTTAAACGAATTAATTTGCAAGAAATGTTTTGTACATAAACATTATGTAGCCAGAAAAGTGGGGAGTTGGGGCTGTGGATCACGAAAAGGTGATTTTATAAACTATTGATGTTTTGAATGTGGTCATAAGTTGATGAGTCACAGTTGTGCACAGGACGGTTTGCACTTATATAATATATAATCTTTTATATACTGGCTAAAAATATCGCAAATAAAATTAAAACATAACATTGAAACCATAATTGGACAACAGTAATTTTATTTGCGTTTAGACCGCAACGTGTAATAATGTTATCAATAAATATTTCAAGACTCCAGCATGACGTCAAAGATGTAGTAATCCTCTACAAGTGTTGTAGAATTAACTTCTCCTGGCGACAGGGTATAGAGTGTTGTTGAACCTGGAGACTCAAAGCTGCAGTCTCTTCATTATGTCTCTGTTGACTTTTAGCCTCCGTTAATACCTTCATATTCCACTTGATATTTCCGTTTTGGGCAATCCTAGCATTCCGTATATTGACATGTTATATATAAATTTAGAATCCATAGACATGTCCATATACATTGGACCCAACTTCTCCAACAATATTTGATGTGTACCTCTCATGTTTGTGTCAAATGTTAAGGGTGTACTCTTAAGTTTGATACTGATACATTTATTAGGTTATACCAACATACTTGTTGAACGCCGTGTGACATTGTGCATCTTCTGTAGAAAATAATATGGACGACCAAGAGGGTAAAAAAAGGCTACAATTATAACTTTGGACGTCCCAGATAAAATCTTAGACGCCCACGAATTTGGCGGTAGATATTAAAGGCTAAAAATCAAAAACAGCCAATCATTTTAAGCGTATTCAATTATTCGTCTATTATTAGGCAAATGTCTAATCTTTAGACGTCCAAGCTCCAATATTTGAAAGTTCAATATGCAATCGTGGACGTCCAAGGTTAGACGTATAATAGTAGACATGTCTTTAGCCTTAGTTTTAGCCATAGAAACAGAAAGCCTTTAACCTTTAGTCACAATGTGTTTTTTTTTAGTTTTTTCTACTTCTGCTTTTTTTTTAAAGAAGATTAAACCATCCAAAAGTGGAAAAGTGCTCAACCAATAGGGAGCTGGATAGAAGTAAAATCCTGACAGCTTAGTGTTGCTAAATTATTGTTTTACAGATCTGTTTCAAAGGGCCGAATGGCTCTCACTCATCATAAACTAAATCCAGAGTGAACATCACAAAATATTTTTTCATACCAGTTACTATCATGTAACACATGACTAGTTATACATAAAAGATCACATAAAGTGTTTACAATGTCAATAATCGATCATAAGACTAGTTATACATTAAAGATCACATAAAGTGTTTACAATGTCAATAATCGATCATAAGACTAGTTATACATTAAAGATCACATAAAGTGTTTACAATGTCAATAATTGGTCATAAGCTGTCAGTAATAATTCAAGTGCAATCATGATTGATAATATGGTATTGGCAGACAAACGTATCGTGTCTATCTGTAATTGTAAAATAAATGTTTTCCTATGCCGACAGGCACTTGTGAGTTCTTTTCTTTTTGTTCAGCGTAGACATGTCTGGTCTGTGGATTATATAGAACTTTTACTCAGTGCACAAGTTGCAAGTTTGATTTGAATTAGAATATGGCTTTGCTTTACTTATTATTCTCCAGTTTATCGAGAATTGCACGTTGTTGTCTTTTAATATCCATATAGTCACTGAATGTTGTAGCGTTCCTTCTTTTTTTTGTTCTTGATGATGATGATAATTATGCAAATTAATAGCAATAGTGCAAGACCTTCCTTTCAGTAATATGATCAACATAGAGCATATTGATTTCCCGCCAATAATATTCAATATCAAATAGATTGCATAGCGCTGACAGCTATGTGTCTTTGTCTTCGTCAATGAATATTGAAAACATAGTAACTACTGAATGAGTATCTTTAGTCATAAACATTAGCCTCATATGTAACGTGACCTAATAAAAAAAAATAGACAGCACTCTCACATTAGAGTTTTTCTTAAGAATTACATGCACATATATCACTAGCTCAAAGTTACATAAAACGACAAAGACAATGTAATAATGTAACAATACCTATACACTAATGTTATTACTCCAAAGGAACAATAATAAGCTTAAATACATTACCTGTGGAACAATGCGATAACCAAAATTTACTACACACTCCTTAAAAAAAAGGGTTTGAAACTATATTCCTCGCAGTAATTTTCAAAAGAATATCGAGTTGCAATTTTTCTAATATTTGTGAGTGTATTTCGAAAAAGTGTCTTTCCTTTCTGTACTAAACGCCAGAACGGTGCTTAAAACTGGGTCTAATGTGAGCAGTCGAGGTATACAATTCACACAAACAAATATTACGCAAGAACACAAGTACAGGAGATCATTACTGATGCTTAATCGTTTCCCCAGCATAATACAAATAAAGTAGGTAATGGAGTTACGCATCCTGCACAAACATATATATTAAACACAATGGTGAACGATTGCTCGCTACAAGAGTCGTGGAAACTGAATATAAATAATAAGAAAGAAAGAACAGTTTACCACACCCAAAGTGCTACAATTAAACGAGACAAAATAAACACAAATCCCGACCGGCACACAACCCAACTTGAAAAACAAGCAAGAAAATGTGCCGGTATGGGATTCGAACCCACGACCTTCCGATCTCTATTAGGATACCAGCTCACACAACAAATAAACACAAATCTCGACCGGCACACAATCTAACTTGTTGTCTCGTTTAATTGTAACACTGTGGATTGGTAAACTGTTCTTTTTTCCTATTAATTATTAATTCAGTTTCCCTTCTAGCGAGCAACCGTTCCCTATTGTGTGTATACAGTATGTTTTGTGTAGAATGAGCAACATTTTAAGTCACTTATCTTAATACTTATCAAATCAAATCACGGTCGTAACTATTAGGTTATAATATAACGTTACTTCTCATCCTAATCTCAATGTCAATGCCTTAGACGGTCTGCCCTTATTCAAACATATCAAAGACTGTTACAATAAATTGACACTCTCTGCCTAAACCCTCATCTAAGTTTCATAAAACAAACTGAGATTCTCTATCTCATAGCTCATCGAAGTTAAACAAGGACACATCATTATCAATTATTGTATCAGCTTAAGAAATCTAATCTTATTACATAGACAAAAACCCGCAAACCATTCCATTATCACATTAACTACAAGGATAAAAGAGATCCCTAGAACAACAAGAGGCCTTTTCAAATTCCAACCCCAATTATTGATTCTATAGAAACTCTAGCTTACCTAAGATACTAAAAGAAGCTAATGTTACCTGGTTATTGCTGCTACATATAAAAGCGTTTAGCTTATTTTTCGCATTGATGTACTGGTACTCCGACACAGGTCTCACTCTTATTTGACGGAAATGTACGTAACCTGACACCGTGCTTGAAAAGAGATAGGCGTTTGTGTCTGAACCATTTTGCTTTATGATAACAAACATAAAAAATTACAATATCGATGATTGTGAAATATTGATGGAAATCGGCAGGCGGCTACTTGAGCAACTATTAAGAAGTGCAATTTCTTTTATTGACATTAGGTCTCCCTTAGGGCACCATTTATGATCATTTATTAATGAAATTAAATGTACATTTCACAGTTTCCGATTTGTGTATGTCATTTTGCCTCCGGCATTGCATGTAATTTCTTAATGCAGTAAGTCGGACGACACACACTTGCAATATTTGTGCAATTCATAACACGATAAAGTTATTGGTTGTTACAAACTTAATTGGATGGAATTATTGTATTAGTCAAAAGTGATTTGTATTTAGTTGGTGTGTCTGGTCAAGTGAACTAAAGTCAACTCTTATCGTCAAGTGAATTATGAACAAGTAAAATGAAGTAAGGAAAGTAGATTTCAGCATAATCCGGGGAACCCCGGTGAATAGCAATGATACATTCTTCATCTCCAGGAATGTCTTTGATTAAACGATCTCTGCGTGCTAATAAGCTTCAAACAAAAAAAGTCCAAGTTTTGATATATATATTTCAGATTATACTAGGCTTGTTTGTACTCGTTCTATGCTGATTCCAAATATGGTCATAGTAATTTATAATTCTGATATTTTTGAATTAAAAAAAAAGAAACTTTGTCGTCTGCAACTGAGAAAATGCTGTTCCAAATTTACTTTACATTGAGGGGAGGGGTCATAATAGAGTGAGTAGAATAGATAATCTTCTAGGTGGGGATTAAACACTGCTGGTTATTGTATGCTTATGAACGTGAATTTTGACAGAAAAACAGAAAAGCTAGAAGTTGTTCTGAGTGAACATAGCTTTTGTTCTTCGTTTTCTATTATTTTATTTAGGATACAAGGACACTTTTTTGTACAAATATATACGGAAAATAATAACGAAATACTGAAAGTTCTTCGTTTTCTATTATTTTATTTAGGATACAAGGACACTTTTTTGTACAAATATATACGGAAAATAATAACGAAATACTGGAAGTTCATGAGATATATAAATGTAAGAATCCCGACTCTCAGGTATACTTTTCTGTCAAAGCACAGGGAATGCTAAATCACTCGCATTCCACAAGAATTCTCATGCAAACTCATACAATTAAGGGATCAATAGGATGAGTGTGATACAAATTTCCATCCCCAGACTGTAGACGTTTAGACTTATCTTAGGCCATAATCAATGTCATATTACTTGCTGTTTCACGTAATAATCTAAAACATGATTTTTATGTAACCAAGCACAGCATGTCACAAATGTCCTTAGATAGTTTGTAGCGCAGACAGGTTTCCCAAAATTTTGAACGCAGGTGATAATGCTTTAGGTTACGCATTGATTTTCAGGCGGTGATGGAAGCGATATCGCCAATTTTGAGGTCGCCATTGGATTAACATAT